>NW_020194540.1:0-4138 GCF_002865645.1 Hyaloscypha bicolor E | reverse complement strand
TCAGGATCTCGCTTAGCGAAATGGACGATCTTCAAAACTGTGCGCCTTCGCAGACAAAAGTACGCCCAAAAGTACGCTCAAAAGTACGCCCAATCCTGAAGTCCTTTCGTCAGCGCCTCGCGAAGTATATAGGTGACCCATTTGCCAACACCTCATCTCATCTACTCACGTTGACAGCCTTGTTACCCACACTGCTAAAATTCAAGAATCTACTGCATTTCTGCCTTCATTGATTAACCCATCCCACAGTCGGGTCGATAAGATGACCCAAAATGGTCAGGTAACCCTAGATTGGGCCAAACATGAGAGCGAAATCCGCGATCTCTTCGTTTCCAAGGGAAGAACCCTGAACGAGGTTCAAGCACACATGAGGGAAAAGCACAATTTCGAAGCAAGGTATATCGACCACCATTCCATGTTGAGTTACTGGATCATCAAGCTAACGACACAAAAATCAAGCGCGAGGCAGTATAAATCCAGGTTCCCAAAGCTTAAAAATGTGAAGGCCGAGGAGTGGATCTGGATTGGTCAAGAGATGCAGCATCGCGCTGCACTTGGCAAGGAGTCTGAGCCTTACCTTCATGACAACCCGCTGCCTCTCGATCGTGTTGTTCGTGAAATCGCCCGTCACAAAAATAAAGCTCCTGCTGCGACACTCTCAAATCGTGAGTACGCCAACACTGATTCTTGTTAAGTCTGCTGATCTGACAAAGGGCTGCCAAATCCATCACCAGGAAGAATATCCGTCCGGACCCCACCACCAATGGCTGCGATTGCACCTGGACTGAATCTTCATCCCCTATGCAACCCAGTACAAGTTCATGCACCTCAAACATTCCCCGGAACTTCCTCAATTCAGCAGCCCCCCCTGGGGATGGCGTTCGCGGAGGAACCTCTGGATGAGCTCGATGCTGCTATGGAAGTAGAGCTTGAGATTGACCCCAGCCTTTGTAAGATACGCCCATGCATGGCTGTGTTTCGAACTAATAATAAAGTAATAGTTCGTCCGGATCTATCAAGTGAGTTGAACTTTGGCGATGCTAGCGACTTCGACTTCGTCTGGGCACTGGGACCCTGTTTATCTCCACCGATAATTACGGGACAGTCCTTCAGTTTCAGCGCTGGTAATTCTCCGAGGCCTCAATCTGCAGGACAAAGACTGTCTCCATATTCCCAATTTGTCAACCTAGATGTTATCGATCCTCGTCCCGATTTTCAGATCATGATTGGCTTGCCGTATTTTCAGCTTCAGACCATGCTCGAGCAGCCAGGTATGATTACTCCATGATTCGCGAGCCTGTTTCCCCAGACTAAGCGTAGCTTTTAGAATATACCTTCCTGCAGGTACATCCTATCTTAGACGGAATTCTATTCTCGCCTGCCAACACTGCTGTTATCCTACCGACTGAGGCACGACAAGATGTCCTATCGAAGCTACTCGGTATAACACCGGAGCTGCAGCTTACGGAAAATATTGCCCAGGTTACGAGAAAACTCCAACGACTCGTACCCGAGAGATGGGAAGGGGAGCTGTCCAACAAAGTTGGCCATATTCTTGATGCACGCTCGACGGATGCCTCCCACTTATCCTCTCTCTTCGGACTAGCTGCCTATTTCGCGTCCAACAATGGCCTAGGAACTGGTATTGGCATGGACAATTTTCTAAGGTGGGTCATCGATCAGAAATATACCGACTATCTTGAGCGATTCCTTCAGATCAACACCCCAACAATCCATGCTTTCGCCGCGCAGATTCTCAAGTCCGCCGCTCGAATTAAAAATGTCAAAATTCTGAGCGCACTCCTGGACCATGGTGTCAAATTCGACAAGGTCTTAGATGATATAATCTCCATAGGCGATATGGAGTTCACGAAACTTGTTCTCTCTAGAGTTGACTCGGCTTGCTTCGAAGGAAAAACAGGGGTCAAGCTATTCCATCATTTTGTGAACGGGAACCATTTTGACCTGGCTCGGGTGCTTGTCCAAAATGGAGTATCCGTAGACTGTCATCGATCACCCTACGGAACCCCTCTCTACCACGCGGTATCTTGCAAGAATGTCCGTACGATCAGGTTTCTGCTAAGCCTTGGCGCCGATGTCAACTGTGTCGTATATGGGTCGAATCCAAACACAGCTCTTGGAAAGGCGACTTACATGAGAAATGCAGAGATTGTCGCACTGCTCGTGGAACATGGCTCAAAGGTTTCATGCACAGTGGGAGGGAAGGATCTTCTGGAGTGGTGTTCGTTGAACTCCAGAAACATCTATAATTTTCTCAAGGAAAAGTTCGGGTCCATCACCGATGGTGTCACTATTGGAGACTTGGTTGGGGCTGCGAGGAGAGGTACGCGTTCCCTGGGGGCCTACATGTCTAGGTACGAAGGACAAGTTGCAACGTACCAACTAGAGGAAGCGCTAAGTGAATCAATACGGCTGGGGCATCTCGCGGCCTCTGTGGCACTGTTGCAGCATGGAGTTGGCCCAGACTGCTACACCTTAAAAACTCGACCCCTGTGGACCGCGTTAGACCGAGGGAAGCAAGCCCCGTTTTGCGAGCTATTGATAAAGTTCAAAGCGAATGTCAACACGCCTGGTATTCTGGAAAAGGCTATCCAACATGCTGACGTCGGGCTCCTAGAACTATTAATCACGTCAGGGGTGGACCTCGAGGATCAAGGCATGGAAGCCTTAGTAAGGTCAGTAAGTTTGGGCTATGCATCGTCAATAGCCTTTTTACTGGACTCCGGAGTAGATGTCAATACCCCTGGGCTTGAAATGAATCCCCTTCAAACAGCCGCCAGTGAAGGCGATTTGGAAATGGTTGAGTTTCTTCTCACACGTGGGGCAGATATAAATGCACCAGCCTATGCGATTGGTGGGCGCACCGCACTGCAATCAGCACTCAAAGGCGAGCTCTCTGTTGAAGTTGCAAGTTTTTTGCTGGATAAAGGGGCGGATATATTCGCACCACCTGCATTAGTGGATGGAATAACGGCTCTAGAGGCCCTTTTTTGGGGCTGGTCTTCTAATAAAGAGCGTATTGTTCTTTGCAGTCGGCTTCTGGATGCCGGTGCGCCGGTCAACAGACCGAATGGGGAGCCGAGTTCGGCACTTCATGGCGCCATTGAAGAAGGCTGGGAAGAAATTTTTGCCCGAATTCTGGAACTTCAGCGAAATGCAATCATCAACTACATGTGGTGCAACAAGGAGATAGAAGAGGAGGAAGGCAATTATACCTGGGAGCCTAGGACACCAACTCAGCTGGCAGCGGGCTATGGACTACTCAAATTTGTGAAGATGCTCGTTGACCGTGACGCTGACATCAACGAGGCTCCGGGGTATCGATTTGGGCGTACCGCTCTTCAAGCTGCCACGTCCAGAGAAACCCCAGATATGGAGCTTGTACAATTCCTTCTCGAGAAAGGCGCGCACATCAATTCAAAGCCGGCAGTTCATGGTGGAATCACGGCCCTGCAAGGTGCTGCCATATCTGGCGACGTCATGCTGGCCAAATTACTTCTCGAAAAAGGGGCCGAAGTCAATGCAGCGCCTTCCTTGATTGAAGGCCGATATGCAATCGAAGGAGCTGCTGAGCATGGCCGCTTAGACATGGTCCAATTGCTTCTGAATGCTGGAGCAAAAGGTAATGTCCTTCGTGGAACGGGCTTTGAAGACGCCATTAAGCTCGCGGAGGAGAACAATCATTTTGCAGTTGTAAATCTCTTGAGCAACAGATAGAATCAAGTAAGTGCCAGTGTGTTGAAGCCTTTGTATTAATCTGATGCAAAATAGTCTCGAGTCGAGCGATCATTCGTGCCTTTGATGTTCTCCAAAAGTATTGGGACCCGTATACTTGTAGCACAGCTGCAAATGGAATCAACAAAATAGAGGCGCAATGGATGAGGCAGGGAATGTGGCATTATCTTGGTGTTTACGATGAAATGGATTCATGTATCAATGGTTGTTCGTTTTGTGTGGCACAAGCTAGGAAAGTCAGACGGAATAAGATTCCACCTATTTTGGAAATATATTTCACCTCAATCTTTTCTCTCCACCTCTCTTTAGTCGACATATTTAAGTTATACCTCTTCTAGACCCCAACCACCGTAATGCCCTCGCGAAACCCACTTGAAAGATA